>NW_027042163.1:0-365 GCF_035927965.1 Recurvomyces mirabilis | reverse complement strand
CTATTAGGTATCCGGATTAGACACCCTACGGACCCCCTACGGGGGGCCGGAATATATTACGTAACCTAGGTTAACTATAGATAGCCTACGGTCCCCCTACGGTTACGTGCAGGATACTATAGATATAGTACGACACCTTATAGACGCCCCCTCTTACGCCTAAGGTCCTTATTAGGCCTGTAGTAGAAAAGGTAGGCTTTACTTCGTTTCGCTCTACCGTAGGCATCTCCTATAGAGATTCCTAGCTTAACTATAAGGATACCCTATAGTACCTCGTAGGTTCGTAGAACTATAACTATCGTTAAACTTATATCTAAGTTAGGAATTTACCTTATAAATATGCCTTAGTTACCCTACGAATAGCC
>NW_027042162.1:0-367 GCF_035927965.1 Recurvomyces mirabilis | reverse complement strand
TTAGTAAGTCGAAGCTACTTACGAACTCGAACCTTCTTTTATCGCCTCGTAGTAAGCTACTATAATAAAGAAATCTCTTCCTCCTTAAGCTACTCTAACTCTCTCTATAGCTTATTCTAAGTCTCCTAAAGCCTAATCTACTAAGGAGCGGTTAAGGTTACGTTATAGTTAGTATAACCCTTCCGTACGTACTTAGAATAGCGTTTTAATTTCGCGCTAATTATATATTTCGGTTTTAGATCGCTAGGCTTTACCTTTATATTTCGATAACTAGAATAAGAAGCTATTTCTATACTAGTCGCGACCTCTAATAAGAGTTAGGTTCGGTATTAAGTAGAAGATATTAAAGGTATAACGAAGCTTATAG
>NW_027042161.1:0-367 GCF_035927965.1 Recurvomyces mirabilis | reverse complement strand
CTTAGAGTAGTTACTTACCCGACCTATCGCTTAGAACTTACTCGTCTAACGAGCTCTAATCCCCTTATACCGTAGGTATATAATATTTTAAACACCCTTATAGTAGGTAAGTACCCTAAGCAACCAAATAGCTCCTAATAGGGTTAGGGTTAGGGGTTCTAGAGTCGAGTAGGAGTATCTCCCTTCTGCTAATCGACAACAAGGCATTAACGATCTATAGCTACTATATTAGCTATATTAGATCCTAAGGACGTGTAAGCACTATCTCGGCAACCTTATAATGTACTAGTACGAGCAACTGCTAGGACCTCTCTATACCCTTTCTACGCGGTATAGTAGGTAGTAGAACGCTTAGTCGGGTATCCCC
>NW_027042160.1:0-369 GCF_035927965.1 Recurvomyces mirabilis | reverse complement strand
CTATCGCTTAGAACTTACTCGTCTAACGAGCTCTAACCCCCTTATACCGTAGGTATATAATATTTTAAATACCCTTACGGTAGGTAAGTACCTTAAGTAAATAAATAGCTCCTAATAATAAAAGAGACGTTAGTATAGCTTCGACTACTCGAGCTAGTACCTCTACTAATAAAGATAGGATAAAGTATTTTACTAAGCCGGACTTCTTCTATAGAGATCGTAATAAGCTCGATAACTAGTTAAACTAGATTATACTATATTTTTCCCTTAAAGATATTATAAGTAAATAACGACGCTACTATATTATAGTATCCTACCTTCGAGGCGAAGCTTAAAGCTAGATACGTCCTAAGTTAACTATAGTCCTAC
>NW_027042159.1:0-369 GCF_035927965.1 Recurvomyces mirabilis | reverse complement strand
ATAGCCGTCGATAGCTTATCCCTACCCGACGTAGATAGTAAAACGATACTACTATCCCTAACGATATAATAGTACTATAAGACGATAGTCCTAGATATCGTGCCTACGGCTAGACACGATATCGTATTAGGTACGCCTTAGTTAGAACGTTATAACCTATATATAGAGTAGAAAACAAGAGTACTTATATTTAAGCGATACGTATACGTTATCGATATCGGGCCTATACGCCGGTAGAGTTTAGCGGTAGATAAGAAAAGATAATATATATATATAGCTAGTTAACAACCGGAATAGGAGCTACGTAGTAGCCTAAGCTCGATAGATACCGGAATAGATCTACCGGATTAATAAGTTAGAGCGAAGGAG
>NW_027042158.1:0-371 GCF_035927965.1 Recurvomyces mirabilis | reverse complement strand
GTCTAGCGCGAGCGCCCTACGAGAGAGTCTAAGATTGGACTAAGACCGGTAAGGGCGACGTTGCCGAGGTAAGGGCTACTTATAATGCCGTACTTGTTAGTATATCTAGAGGGCGTCGTAGGTGGCGCTACTATATCTCGGTGCGATGCGGCAAGCTCCTCCTACGACCTAGTATCCGCGCTTTCTATATCGCTATCGTCGTTGTCCTCGAATACGAACTAGGGTAGTATCGTCCTACGCGCTATAGTAGCGGGGCCTATGCTACCGTAGGTAAGGTGCGGTATCGATATACGTACCTTACCTCTCTTATAGGGGTATGCTCTTACCTCGACCTGTAGCTTCTTC
Organism: Recurvomyces mirabilis; assembly: GCF_035927965.1. Taxonomy (NCBI): domain Eukaryota; kingdom Fungi; phylum Ascomycota; class Dothideomycetes; order Mycosphaerellales; family Teratosphaeriaceae; genus Recurvomyces; species Recurvomyces mirabilis. The sequence goes on along the minus strand of NW_027042158.1, from coordinate 26 downwards.
CGTATATCCCTACTTAGGTTCTTCTC
>NW_027042157.1:0-374 GCF_035927965.1 Recurvomyces mirabilis | reverse complement strand
GCCGCGAGCCCTATCTCTTCCTAAAAGAGGCGTTTCTATCGTATAAACTCTTTAGGGATTCCTAGAGGTACGTTCTTGTCCTCCTTCGCTCTAACTTATTAATCCGGTAGATCTATTCTAGCATCTGTCGAGCTTAGGCTACTACGTAGCTCCTATTCCGGTTGTTAACTAGCTATATATGTATACTATCTTTCCTTATCTACCGCTAAACTCTATCGGCGTGTAGGCTCGATATCGATAACGTATACGTATCGCTTAAATATAAGTACTCTTATTTTCTACTCTATATATAGGTTGTAACGTTCTAACTAAGGCGTGCCTAATACGATATCGTGTCTAGCTATAGGTACGATATCTAGGACTATCGTCTCGTA
>NW_027042156.1:0-375 GCF_035927965.1 Recurvomyces mirabilis | reverse complement strand
GTCTCGACGCTTAAGACTTAATTTCCTAGATTTATACGACGTACTTCCTTTATCTAACTATGTCCTTAGGGCGTAATACCTCCTAGGAATATAACGACATTAGAACGTATCGGTAACCTATCGAAAACTATTGCTCGTCGCTTTCGCGAAATGCTAACGCTCTATAGTCGTTATAAGTCCCTAGGACTAGATTGTCGCGTAGAGGTTTCCTCGGGTCGCTACTCTACCTACGCTACTTAGTACAAGACCTACGACCTAAGAGTTACTTTCTAGGAATTTTAGAAGCTCGCTAGCGTTTGTAAAAAACTAGAATCCGAGATAGACGACGCCGAGAAGGAGCTTAAGCTAGCGGAAGACCGAGCCTAAAGAGCTCGT
>NW_027042155.1:0-376 GCF_035927965.1 Recurvomyces mirabilis | reverse complement strand
GCGCACCTTGTCGTTCTGCGTTGCAAGAAAATGCTGCTGTTCGTTTGACAGACGTCCCTCTCTCGCACAAACTCGAAGCTAATTGTCACAGACCTTCGAACGACGATATAGCTGTAGCGGCGGTCGATCTTCTCCCCCAGCACTCAAGGCCATTTTCGATCACCGGTCTCTGTCATACACCACAAGGGTTTCAATACCGTGTGCGATGGCATCCGAATCTGTCTGAACCGACTCAGGATGGGCGATCACTCAGTCTACGGTTGACTTTTAGCCTTGGAACTGGCACTGATAGGACAGAAGTCATTAGCGAATGGATAATCATGCCGAGATTGCTCGCAGTCGACAGCCCTCCATACGCGATATACAATGAATTTAG
>NW_027042154.1:0-382 GCF_035927965.1 Recurvomyces mirabilis | reverse complement strand
TTTCCTAGAGTATAAATAATATTAAACTTATATTATCTAAGTAGCTCTAACTATCGACATTATCGTCTCGAAAGATCCTTAGTAGTTATAAAGAATTATAGATTCTTATAATCCGAGTAGATAGTTAGCCCTATAGCTCCTTTATAGTATATTCTCTAATATCGTAATACTATAACGATCGTAAGTAGTTCTTTATCGTAGATCTCGTAGTTCTATTCCGCTAGCGTTATCTTCCTCGAGAAGTATACGATTAGGTGTCGATTTCTATTATACTCCTACGTAAGATAAGCACTAATAGCAAAGTTGGAGGCATCGGTTTCGATAATAATATCTCGTTCTAGATCGAATATAGCGAGCGTTAGTACGGATATACTAACTTCCT